>NC_057406.1:18854188-18876113 GCF_019320065.1 Cervus canadensis | reverse complement strand
AAAAAAAAAAAAAAAAAAAAAAAAAAAAAAAAAAAAAAAAAAAAAAAAAAAAAAGAAGGTAGAGTCTTTCAGCTTCCTGATCTGTGACTTTCAAAGGCAGAGGGAGACAACATTAAATTTAATCATGTGACCAATGACTTACTCAGTTATGCCTACATAGTAACACTTGGATAAAACTCCAGACACAGATTCCACACTGGCATTTTCATGCACCTGGATTTTTCCAAGAAAGGGCATTTTATCCAAGTATTACTCTACAGACATAAGTGATTAAATCATTACTCCCATCTCAAACTTTGCTCCTTGTGCCTCTTTCATTTATCTATTCCTGAGTTACAGTCTTTATAATAAAATTATCATCACATGTCCAGTACATTCAGTAAGTTCAGAGAGTTGTATCCATGAATGATCAAACCTAAGGGGGTTGTGGGAAGCCTTAAATTTGTAGTCATCCAGGCAGAAGTGTGAGTAGCCTATGGACCTGACTTGTGGCTGGCAGTCTTGTTAGGGACACTGGTCTTTAATTTGTGGGATTTGGTACAAACTATAGTTAGTGTCAGAATTGAATTGGATTGAGTTATAGAACACCCAGTTGGGTAAGAACACAAAGCTAGAGAAGATATCCTGTAAAAGGAAGCTGGTACTGGGTCCTGTGGAGTTTCCAGTTCTCAGGCTTCTGCTCCAATGAGTTGTGGTCTCTATATCCACCAGTCTCTCTTCAATTTGTCAGCAATAGTTTTCCATGTAACCTTAGTCCTCTGTTCAGTCTAAGAAGAGATACTGATTTTCAGGGTTTTTTCAGATTTTTTTCTTATTGTATAGATGAGCTGTAGTTCTAGCAAGGTTGGATCAAATCCTCTGCTTTTTTCCCCTCCTTTCTTTCTTTCTTCCTGCGATATGGTCTTACAGATGCAGCCACAATTGAGAAGTGCATGGTGGACCAGGATAATTACAGTCACAAATTTCTGGCAGGAGGATAGAAAAAAAGTTTCTGGGAATAATTGAGTATTGGGCAGATGATGAAGAGTGAGGAACTTTGAAAAGAGACCTTTGGATCTTATTAGCAAGTTCCTGTGCTCCCCCTGCTCACACATGCACATCTTACTCTAATGTGCCAAGACATTGAGACCTGAACTCTTCATATTAGAACATTGCTTGAATTCCAGATTGATCATTGGTTGATGCACTTGCAAGAAATATCCCCAAACACCATAAGGGCTCTGAAAACTGAACTAGAACCAGGGTTCCCAGAAGCCTAAACCTAGCCAGAGTGACTGCCTGCTTAAGCAAAAACTTTGAATATGCTGCATACATTTAAACAAAATCAAGAGTCTCACAGCAAAATGTCCAAAAGACAATCCAAAGTTGTTCAGCATATGAATAGCCATGAAAATTTGGACTTGCATGGGGAAAGACAATCAACAGAAGCTATGATTAGGTGACACGAATTTTGGAATTATCTAGCAAATATAAGCAGCTTTTATAGATACTCAGAATACCAGGATGAAGAAATAAATCATTTAACATGAATTAGAAATAATTTTTCCCTCATCTGAATTGCCTTCTATCTACTTTTATCAAGGAAAAAGAAATGTTTCCATCCTAAATTATGACACCTCAAATTTCCCCAAAAGGCAAAAATCACTTTTTCCATTCATTAAAGCATCATAGAAAATCTCAAATACAAGTTTCTATTTTTAATTTCAAGCTCATTTAAATATATCTGATATTTTATATATACACAAATATTTTTCTTTTTACAGTACCTGGAACATATTTCATTCTCCTAAGTTTTTACTTGGACTTGCTCACTTTTCTTTTTGGAACTATTCTTTACTTAACTTGTAATGTTTTCTCTCCTATAATTTTCCATGACAGATTTTCTACCTTATTTCATAATTAATAATATGTTGCATCTGTGTAACACTTTACAGTATGTATTGTTCTCAGTGAAATTAATCATTTCATTTGCAGTTATAAATTTAACCTGATTATATCATCTTTCTCTTAATAGTTCCCTTTCCTTCCTTGTTAGGACAATAATTTCAATATCTGCCTATTTTTACACAAACTATAAACATATATATGACTTCTAGCACTCCGTCTCTCATCTTTGAATGCTCTGTACCTATCAACCATTTTCCCTGTGTAGAAACTAGAGTCCATCAGGATCATTACCTTATCACCTCAAATCCCACCTTCATTCCATACAGCCCAATTTAATCGATTTGCAACCCATACAGTTGGAAGAAAGTCTTCCTCTACAATATTCATGTCATTCATTTTGCCTCAGGTTTTCATGAGAGAACTAAGACCACAGTTAACCATTTGAGTCAGAACTTCCTGAGTAAAAATGTCAAGCGAAGTTAAATTGATCAAAGACTCACGTTTTTATATGGTCACTTGCCACACACAAAAAAGTATATATATATATACATATGTATAAGTCCCCTATAAGATCTGCTTAGGAGCATGTTCATCCAATTTGTTCATAAGTCAAACAGCCTAGGTACTCAACCAACACAATTGGCTATATAGTACTATACTGTACTGTAATAGATTTAGAATAATTTTCAGACAAATAGTACACACAAAAAAAAACACAAAAAAATAAAGAAAAGAATTTTAACCTTATAGTACAGTACCTTGCAGGCTTCCCAGGCGGTGCAATGGTAAAGAATCTGCCAGCTAATGCAGGAGACTCAAGAGATGCGGGTTTGATCCCTAGGTCAGGAAGATGCCCTGTAGTAGGAAATAACAGCCCATTCCACTATTCTTGCCTGGAAAATTCCATGGATAGAGAAGCCTTGCTGGATACTATCTGTCAGGTCATAAAAGAGACATGATTGAGAGTGACAATATATGATAAACATGCAAATTAATTTACATGATTAGACATGTCAACACATGTTTGCATCTTTGAAAGTTTGCAACTTGAAGTTTTGTATGTAGGGGACTTACTGTAACTCAGTTATTTTGTAACTAGAGGTTTTATCTCTCAATCACTCTCACCTATATCTTCCCTTCTGCGCCACCGCCCCCCTCAAAAAAATGCCTTTCTGGCAAACACCTATTGCTGTTGCTTTTTTTTCTCTATATCAATAATGTTATATATAATTTATAGCTGTTTATGTTTTGTTATGTTTGTTTTAGATTATATATAAAAGTGAAGCCATCCAGTATTTGTCTTTCTCTAATTTCACTTATCACCGTACCCTCTAGGTTCACCTATTTTATTGTAATTGACAAGATTTCATTCTTTTTTACAACTGAGTAATAGTCCATTATATTATATATACCACATATTTTTTATCCATTTATCTATCCATACTCTTAGCTTGCTTCCATATCTTGGCTATTGTAAATAATGCTTCAATTAACATAGAGGTGCATGTATCTTTTCTAATTAGTATTTTTTTTTCCTTCAGATAAGTACACAAGAATAGTAATGATGGATCATATGACAGCTCTATTTTTAATTTTTTGAGGAATCTCCATACTGTTTTTATGGTGGCTGCACCAATTTACATTCCCATAAATAGTGCATGAAGTTTCCCTTTCCTCAGTCTCCTTGTTAGCACTTGTTATTTGCTGTCTTTCTGACAGATGTGAAGCGATATCCAATCTTTGCTTGACTTGTTTTTCCCTGGTGATTAGTAATGTTGAATATCTTTTACTTGTTTTACTTGTTTGACCATTTGTATTTTTTTTAATGCTGAATTGTGTTTTTCTGTATATTTTGGATATTAATCCCTTCTTATTTATATTGTTTGCAAATATCTCTTCCCAATCAGTAGGTGTCTTTTTCATTTTGCTGATAGCTTCCTTTGCTTGCCAAAACTCTTTAGTTTGATGTTGTCCTGTTTGCTTACTTTTGCTTTTGCCTCCCTTGCCTGAGGATACATATGAAAAAATATTATAAAGATCAGTGTCAAAATGTATACTGCCTAGGCTTCCTTCTAGATTTATCACTTTGGACCTTACACTTAAGTTTTTAATCTATTTCAAACTTACTCTTGTATGTGGTGTGAGAGAGTGGTCTAGTTTGATGCTTTCACGTATAAATGTCCAGTTTTCCCAACACCATTTGTTGAAGAGGGTGTTTTTTTTTCCCCATGGTATATTCTAGCCTCATTTGTCATAGACTAATTGTCCATATAAGTATGGGTTAATTACTGAGATCTTACTCTATTCCACTGATCTATGTGTCTGTTTTTGTACCATTGCCATACTGTTTTGATTACGATACCTTTGCATTACAGTTTGAAAATAGAGAGTGTGATACTCTTGTTCTTGCTCAAGATTATTTTTACTATTTAGCAGGTGGCTTTGTGTTTCTGAACAAATTTTAAAGCTATCTATTCTAGTTCTGTGTGAAAAAAAATGCCATTCATATTTTGATAGATATTGCATTGAATGTGTAGATCATCTTGGACAGTATGGTCACTTTAACAATATTCTTTTCATTCATACACATAGTATATCTTTCCATCTGTTTGTATCATCTTCAGTTTCTTATAGTTTGCCAAGTACCATGTTTTATAATCTTACTTTGTTGTTGTCTGTTGTTTTTGTTTAGTCACTAAGTAGTGTCTGACTCTCTTTGTGACCCCATGGACAATAGCCCACAAGTTTCCTCTGTCCATGGGATTTCCCAAGCAAGAATACTGGAATGGGTTGCTATTTTCTTCTCCAAGTTATTTTCTTGACCCAGGGATAGAATCCTGTTGTTTTCTTTCACCTCTTAAAAAAAAAAAAAAAGCCATTTCCTCATTGTTTCCATTATGAAGGCACTGGTCATTCTTACTATACCTACTTTTTTGCTGCTTTTTCCTTTTAATTTTGCAGTAATTTTACTATAGTTTTCCTAGGTATGATTTTCAAAAGTCTATCTTGTTTTTAATTTGCCAAGCTTCTTAAATTTATAGCTTGATATCTTTCTTCTCTTTTGAAAAATTATTAATTGTTATCTCTTAAATTACTGCTTTTGCTTTCCTCCAATTTTTTCACTTCTGAGTATACAATTGCACTTATATTAAGATTTTCTATTATTGTCCTTATATCTGAACAATATTTTCTTTGTTGCTTCTCTGTGCTTCAGTGTGGAATTTTTGCTGACCTACCTTACATTTTTGTAGTTGTGTCTTCTGCTGAGATCAATCTGCTTTTAAACCTATCTATTAAACCATCAATTCTTATTGCAATTTTTATTTATAAAAATTCCATTTGATTCATTTTTAGGGATTCCACTTCTCTAATAAAATGTATTATTTTTGTTAATTATTTTCTAGAATGTGTTAATCATAGTTTTTTTAAAGTTTGAGTTTGGTGATTCTTATACCTGAGTCATCTATTTGTCTATTATTTATTTATTCATTTGTCTGTTTGTTTTACCTGTTGGTACAATAAGAAAATTTTTGCTTGAATGTTGTCAGTGTACCTACACATTATGAAATATGAAACCTGCTTCCAGGAAGTATTCACACTATCATCTGCTAAGTATTACATTCACTGATATTGTCTTAATCCAATAAAGACTGAGTTGATTTAAGTCTATTGCAGTTTCTGCAAGATTTTATCTACCATTTTTCTACCAATCCACCATTTCTTATTTATCCTAGCACCTGTGGCTAAACCCTCTAGAAATTCCATTTCAGAGCATGGAATATTACTGAAGTTCCTTTTCTTGTTGGAGAGTGAATCTGATTTTTTTTCTTCTCAAAACTACATGACTGTCAAAATGCCACTCTGCTTGTCACATTTTTCTTCTTAGACTCTTTCCCTGTGAAGTTTAATAATTTGGCAAATGGACTAAAGGAAAAATATCAATCTTTCTTTGACCCACTTTTCTCTTCAGGATTTTGGTCCTTCAGGTGCATTGGTAGCAATTTTTATCTCAACCAGGAGAGTGCCTGCTGGCCATGACCCTGTTCAGATTCTGAGCAGGTGATCCTTCACCAAGATACTGCTAGGAGAAGAGTGACCCCCAAAATATTTGTTCACTTCTCTGAATCTTTCCTGTTCCTCCAATTACCTTGAAAATTTTCCAATGCCTTTTTAAAAACTTGTTTGTTTGAATCTGGCTCTTCTAATTCTTCTCAGCATCAGCTAGGCCCCTCTGAACTTGCTTTATTATAGACGGAAGTACATAAGAACTTTCAAGTTTATCCTTTTTACATCATTTCATCATTTTGCTGTCAAAGAGAAATGGAACAAACCTTAGCAAATTTCATTTTCTTGGAATTCCCAAATAATTGACAGAACTAATAACATTACTTTTACCCTTATTATCATGACATGGTAACATAAAGTTAGAGTTTATCATCACTTACCATGAGCCAGAAACATTGATAAAAGATTTAAATGTATCTCATGTAATTGGTTCAACTACATTGAAGATGAGCTCCTTGAGTGAGAAACCAAGTAAATTTGTTGTAAGTTGACAGCAACAGAGTATATGGTCTGATTTGGAAATTCATTAAGGAAGTAAAAGGTCAGTGACTAAACCAGGTCATGGGATTTTTGCATTAGACACAGAGTGCATTTATCATGAAAGCTCTGTTTCCCTTTGCTTAACTTCTTTCCATTCTGAGAACAAGAAACTGAAAGCTAAGTACTTGAATATTCATACGGTTACTCACTTGCCATTTAGAACACATATTTGAAGATAATACATTTGAGTCACCAGGCCTCACTGAGCAGTTTAATAGGAAACTGCAAAGTTAACAGGGTACAAATGATTCATTGTGACAAATTGCAAGAAACAGTGGAATAAGTATATTAGGAGAGCACTTAATGAGATATTACTAGTGGAAAGTCTTCCAAGAAAGTGTTAAATAAATTTCCAAACCAATAACTTGAGTAGACATTTGCTAAATGAAAGGGCGAGGCAATTGAGTTTGAAGGAGGAAACAGTCTATCCAAAGGGAACCGCAAAAGAGAAGAGAATGTATCTGGCTGTTAGGAAACTCCCTAAAATTTAAAATGACTCAGCCACTGCCGGGAGCTGGCACACGAGATCCCACCCATGACAAGGTCATCAGGAGAAAGCCTGACAGGCAAGGCAGATCAGGTTTTCAGGGATTTCGAAAAGCTGCCCCTGGCGCTCACCTTAAAGATGATATCTGTCTTTCTGATGCCTGCCTCAGTAGACTACTCCCTAATTTCTGTGACACAGGCAGAAGGCCTTCTCTGATCTCTTCCCAAATAAGAATCAATTTAGAACTTTAATCAATAAGTTTCCCAGGTGGTGGTATTTTATGAGATTATCCAGGGTGAAAGGAGTGTTTTAATTTGAACTCCTTTGCTGGTAGTTTGTTAGCCAAATGCATTTATGCCCTTGGTACTAATATGCATGATTGCTTATAATACCCTAATCATAAAATAGCATAGAGAACCTGATCATATAAAGGCCCTAACAGACATAGAGCCTTTTTGAGGGGTGAAGGAGTCCTATTAGAAAACATAAGAAAAATTATTTTAAAAGTGGTTATTGGGTTAACATTTGCTTGCTGTGTTTTTACTCTTAATATGCTAAGGTTGTGTTATGGAAACCATTGTTAATATGGTTAAAGATCTAGAGAAATAAGAGCTTAGCCCTAGTGTAGTAATAATGAGACGGTTGTTAATTGTCAGCCAGGAGTGCTAGGCAGAGGCTGCCTCACTGAAGCCGCAGAGTCTGTGTGGGGTAAACTTCTTAGATAAACGCAACTGACAACTTTTGCAGAAGGATTAATTTTTGTATTAGCAAGGTTATAATTCTACTCTGTACTATTGCCCTATGAGACTGCTACCTTTCAGCTAAGGTCACCATAGAAACGGAAAATAGGTTTACATTCACCTGACTTGCATAAAATGTTAATAGGCCCCAAGGCCAGAAGATAATGTACAAGACCCTCATAAACAAAGAAGTATGCAGAAAACACCCTGGTTTCGTGAAGAACAAGCTGATGTAATGTTAAACTATCTTCCCCTTAGAAATGTACTAATTTAGGGTATAAAAGCCATGGTAAAAAATAAAGCATTGCCAGACTCTGCCAGACCCTGCAAACACCCCCGTCTGGTCATTCTCTCTCTTTCTCTCTCTCTCCCTCGCAGACTTGGCCCTATCAAGGCTGGTCTCACGTATCTTGTCTCTCTCTCTCGCCAGCACCATTCATCCTGAGGGTACCCCCTGGATCCTGCCGAGGCTGGACCCCGGCAAGCCACACATTAGGAAAGAAGAAGTGTGAGAAAATAACTTTCAAAATAACCCAAAGGTTCTTTATTAAATATGTGAATTTTATAATTCCTAAATCTTATTGTCTTGTTTACTTTCTTATGAAACCCTATACCTGATACCCGACATGATACATAAGATGAAGTGACATGGTTTTGCATGGTTCCTAGGGAGCCCTGGCGTGCTGCGATTCATGGGGTCACAAAGAGTCGGACATGACTGAGCGACTGAACTGAACTGAACTGAACTGAGGGAGCTGCAGTGTGAGCGGAGAAAGTACACAGAGAGTTATTTTAGTTCACTCAAACGCATGTCCATACAGTCGGTGATGCCATCCAGCCATCTCATCCTCTGTTGTCACCTTCTCCTCCTGCCCCCAATCCCTCCCAGCATCAGGGTCTTTTCAAATGAGTCAACTCTTCGCATGAGGTGGCCAAAGTACTGGAGTTTCAGCTTCAGCATCAGTCCTTCCAATGAACACCCAGGACTGATCTCCTTTAGGATGGACTGGTTGGATCTCCTTGAAGCCCAAGGGACTCTCAAGAGTCTTCTCCAACACCACAGTTCAAAAGCATCCATTTTTTGGCACTCAGCTTTCTTCACAGTCCAACTCTCACATCCATACATGACCACTGGAAAAACCATAGCCTTGACTGGACGGACCTTTGTTGGCAAAGTAATGTCTCTGCTTTTTAATATGTTATCTAGGTTGGTCATAACTTTCCCTCCAAGGAGTAAGCATCTTTTAATTTCATGGCTGCAATCACCATCTTCAGTGATTTTGGAGCCCCAAGAAACAAAGTCTGACACTGCTTCCCCTGTTTCCCCAAGTTACACATTACCACCTGAGAAATTGAAGATTTCCTTTCAGATCAGTAAAAAAGGATGTCACCGTTGTCATTGATTGGTAGCCCTCCAATGTGAGCCTGTGAGCCCTAAGAGAACTCAGAGGGAGAAGAATACCTGACCTCTAACAGCAGTCAGACTGCTGCCACTTCCTATGATGATGAACTCCAAGGAACCTCAAGGTGTTAAAACACAAAATACTGGTCCCAGAGAGTTGAGATACATTTGAAAGGAATGATTTCAGTGAGCCCAGATTCTTGCATCCTCCCATACATAGAAAAGCATCAAACTCCTTAACTTGGAATATCTTGTTTTCTTTAATTAACAATAATCTTTGGATGTTCTGACTTTGTTGTAAAACTTCTATATAACCTGACCCTTCTCCTCACTTCCTCAGAGCAGTTCTCTCAGGGTTACTTGAGATGCTGTCTACCGGGCTTGAAGTCCTAAAAATTCCCACCAAATAAAACAGAAGTCTCAACTTTTAGACTGTGACTATTTTTTAAGTCAACAAACCCAACAGGAGAGACTGTCTAAATGCGTAATATAAAAATAAAATAATCATTGATATGTGATTACATAAAGCAGCGGACTTCCCTGGTGGCTCAGACGGTAAAGCGTGCCTACAATGCGGGAGACCTGGGTTCAATCCCTGGCTCAGGAAGATCTCCTGGAGAAGGAAATGGCAACCCACTCCAGTATTCTGTAGCCTGGCAGGCAATAGTCCAGAGGTCACAATGAGTTGGACATGACTGAGCACAAAGGGCATGAAAATTTACTTCCAGTTTACCTCTGCTCCACTTCCCTTGGGCCTTTCTAACTTTGACAACAGAATGAATGGTTGATGTAACTGATAAAAGAGGAATATACTCAACGAAAGAGACAGGAAAAAAAACACAGTCTTTGGAGCAAAATAAACTCAATGTAAGTAACAATTCTTTAGCTTGTTAATTGTTTGACTTTACACATATGTGGTAGACAAAACAATGGATGCCCGTCATCAAAGATACCATGTCCCAAGCCTCTAAACATGTGGATTTGTTACCTTACATGAAAAAAATAAAAAAGAATCTTTGAAGATGTAATTAAATTAAGGATCTTGAGATGGGGAGATTATTCTGGATTACCTGGGTTGGTCACATTTAGTCACACAGCTTCTTATTAGAGGAGGATAGCAGTGTCATAGTAATGGAGAGATTTGATGATGCTCTGCTGATGGCATTGAAGATGGAGCAAGAGACCAGAGCTGAGGAATGCAGGTGACCTCTAGAAGCTATAAGAGACAAGGAGACACATTCCATCCTAAAGCCTGCAAAAGGAACTCAGCCCTACCGATATACCTTAATCTTCATTCAGTAAGATTCATTGTGAACTGCTGACCTCCAGAACTGTAAAATAATAATTAGTGTTGGTTTGAAACCACTAAATTGTTGCAACTCATTAACTTTCTAAGGCTAATTAATTTACTTTTGGCAGTGCTGTGTGTCTTGAAGGATCTTAGTTCCTCCTTCAAAGATTGAACTCAGGCCTCCTGTAAAGGCAGTACAGAGTCCCAACCATTGGACCATCAGGGACTTCCTGGTAATTTATTACTACATAAATTGTTACAGGATTCCCAGGTGGCTCAGTGATAAAGAATCTGCCTGCCCAAACAGGAGACACAGGAGATGTATGATCCATCTCTGGAGTGCGAAGATCACTTGGAGTAGGAAATGGCAACCCATTCCAGTATTCTCACCTGGAAAACTCTCTGGACAGGGCACCCTGGCAGGCTACAGTCCATGGGGTCACAAAGAGTCTGAAATGACTGAGCCACAGAGTGTGCATGCAAATTACTACAGCACATTAAGTTCTTTCGCTCTCATGATCTGTATGGTGACAGGAGTGTTCTGAGAAAGAAAATTATGATTTTATTAAAGGTGTCAAAAAAACTTAAGCTGTTAATATATTTGTTATTCAATTACTGATAATGTTACCAAACCATACTTTGATCTTCTCACCCATATGCAGTAAAGCCAATTTACTGACATCAGGTTGTAATGAAGGAAAGTACCGTGTTTATTGCAGTCACCAGAAAAATAGTCCAGGGCGTTAGTGCTGGGAAAACCCCAATTCTCTGATACTTTCAGAAAAGCATTTTTCAAGGCCAGATAAGGGAGGGGAGTAAGGGTGTGTGATCCTCTCAATTCTCTGATTGGCTGATGGTGAGGAACCAGGGTGGCATCACAGGGGTTAACATTATCAGTCCTAGAGCTTCAGTAGCTCTGGGGGCTACTGTTCATGGGGATCAAGCAGTTAACTTATTCTATTTGGTAGAGATTTAAGCATCTGTGAAACCAATCAGGATATGGGGTCAGATGCTACTACCTAGGTAATTCAGAGAGGAGGTAAAGATTCTGTGACCACCATATGGCTGATTACTGTTTTAAACTGTTATCCGTTCTTTCCACCCAAGAGCTGTTTTGTCATTAAATGTTTACATCTGTTCAATCATTTATTCTTGAGCCAGGCTTTTGTGACTCAGGGAGGCTTGAAGACTACACCTTTTCTGCAAAGGAGAGATGGGCAGAGGACATGAGGGGAGGGTCTGTCCCAGGAAGACTCCATAGGGTCGTGTGTGTGTGTGTGTGTGTGTGTGTGCGCACGCGCGCCCGCCCGCACGCTCAGTCATGTCCAATTCTTTGTGACCCCGTGGACTGTAGCCCACAAGGCTCCTCTGTCCAAGGAATTTTCCAGGTAAGAATACTGGAGGGGGTTGCCATTTCCTGTTCCAGGGGATCATCCCAACCGAGGGATCGAACCCAGGTCTTTTGTGTCTCTTGCTTTGGCAAGTGGTTCTTTACCACTGTGCCACCATAGGGTCCTGCTCAGTTACAATTATTCATGCCTGCTTAAGGATATATTATGAACTTTAGTATCTAAAATCTTCCCAGTGAAGTTTGGTCTGGGGAATTCCTACAACCTTTTTTTCTTCAGGGCTCAGGTAAAGCTATAACCCCCAAGTTATAACACAGAATACAGACTCTTCTGATTGACCAGTGCCTGGGTTTAAATATTCTGAACACCAGTGTTTCTTCAAGAGTGGGAAAAATGGTCAGTCAGTCTTTTTAGTCGCTCAGTCGTGTCCGACTCTTTGCAACCCCATGAATCGCAGCACGCCAGGCCTCCCTGTCCATCACCAGCTCCCAGAGTTTACTCAAACTCATGCCCATCGAGTCAGTAATGCCATCCAGCCATCTCATCCTCTGTCATCCCCTTCTCCTCCTGCCCCCAATCCCTCCCAGCATCAGGGTCTTATCCAATGAGTCAACTCTTCGCATGAGGTGGCCAAAGTACTGGAGTTTCAGCTTCAGCATCAGTCCTTCCAATGACTATTCAGGACTGATTTCCTTTAGGATGGACTGGTTGGATCTCCTTGCAGTCCAACGGACTCTCAAGAGACTTCTCCAACACCACAGTTCAAAAGCATCAATTCTTCGGTGTTCAGCTCTCTTCAATGTCCAACTCTCACATCCATACATGACCACTGGAAAAACCATAGCCCTGACCAGATGGACCTCTGTTGGCAAACTAATGTCTCTGCTTTTTAATATGCTATCTAGGTTGGTCATAACTTTCCCTCCAAGGAATTTAATTTCATGGGTGAAGTCACCATCTGCAGTGATTTTGGAGCCCAAAAAAATAAAGTCTGACACTGTTTCCACTGTTTCCCCATCTATTTGCCATGAAATGATGGGACCAGATGCCATGATCTTAGTTTTCTGAATGTTAAGCTTTAAGCCAACTTTTTCACTCTCCTCTTTCACTTTCATCAAGAGGCTTTTTAGTTCTTCTTTGCTTTCTGCCATAAGGGTGGTGTCATCTGCATATCTGAGGTTATTGATATTTCTCCTAGCAATCTTGATTCCAGCTTGTGCTTCTTCCAGCCCAGCGTTTCTCATGATGTACTATACATAGAAGTTAAATAATCAGGGTGACAATATACAGCCTTGACATACTCCTTTTCCTATTTGGAACCAGTCTGTTGTTCCATGTCCAGTTCTAACTGTTGCTTCCTGACCTGCATACAGGTTTCTCAAGAGGCAGGTCAGGTGGTCTGGTATTCCCATCTCTTTCAGAATTTTCCACAGTTTATTGTGACCCACACAGTTGAAGACTTAGGCATTGTCAATAAAGCAGAAATAGATGTTTTTCTGGAATTCTCTTGCTTTTTCGATGATCCAGCGGATATTGGCAATCTGATCTCTGGTTCTGCCTTTTCTAAAACCAGCTTGAACATCTGGAAGTTCCCGGTTCACGTATTGCTGAAGCCTGGCTTGGAGAATTTTGAGCATTACTTTACTAGTGTGTGAGACGACTGCAATTGTGTGGTAGTTTTAGCATTCTTTGGGATTGCCTTTCTTAGGGATTGGCAAGAAAACGGACCTTTTCCAGTCCTGTGGCCACTTCTGAGTTTCCCAAATTCACTGGCATATTGAGTGCAACACTTTAACAGCATCATCTTTCAGGATTTGAAATAGCTCAACTGGAATTCCATCACCTCCACTAGCTTTGTTCATAGTGATGCTTTCTAAGGTCCACTTGACTTCACATTCCAGGATGTCTGGCTCTAGGTGAGTGATCACACCATTGTGACTATCTGGGTCATGAAGATCTTTTTTGTACAGTTCTCCTGTGTATTCTTGCCACGTCTTCTTAATATCTTCTGCTTCTGTTAGATCCATACCATTTCTGTCCTTAATCGAACTCATCTTTACCTGAAATGTTCCCTTGTTATCTCTAATTTTCTTGAAGAGATCTCTAGTCTTTCCCATTCTGTTTTCCTCTACTTCTTTGCATTGATCACTGAGGAAGGCTTTCTTATCTCTCCTGGCTATTCTTTGGAACTCTGCATTCAAATGGGAATATATTTCCTTTTCTTCTTTGCTTTTCACTTCTCTTCTTTTCACAGCTATTTGTAAGGCCTCCTCAGACACCCTTTTGCCTTTTTGCATTTCTTTTCCATGGGGATGTTCTTGATCCCTGTCTCCTGTACAATGTCACAAACCTCCATCCATAGTTTATCAGGCTCTCTGTCTATCAGATCTAGTCCCTTAAATCTTTTTCTCACTTCCACTGTATAGTCATAAGGGATTTTGTTAGGTCATATCTGAATGGTTTAGTGGTTTCCCCTACTTTCTTCAGTTAAAAATGTTAGTGCATCATGAAAACAATTTTAGAGAAATGAGCAAAGCCCACTTGATCTTGGAGAGATAGCAGTAACTGATGGCTTAAAGCAAGCAAAATCTTACTTCCCTGCCCTGGAACTGAACCTAGGTAGCCCTGCCTGCCAATGCAGAAGACATAAGAAACACAGGTTCGATCCCTGATGTCAGGAAGATTCCTTGAAGGAGGGAAAGGCAACCCACTCCAGTATTCTTGCCTGGAGAATCGCATAGACAGAGTAGCTTGGCAGGCTACAGTACAGAGGGTTGCAAGAATAGGAACGGACTGAAGTGACTTTGCACACAGCACACAGCACAGCCTGGATGAAAATCCGGAATCCTGGCTGATAGTCCACCAGGAGTTAGAAGACAGAAGCAAAATTCCCCTTATCCTCATTGAAAAATGTGTTTCTCGAGGAGGCAAAAACTGTAAAACCAGGTACAAGGTTTAATTAGAGACACAGCACAAGTGGAAAATGCTCAGAAAAACAGTTTAAGACAGAAACAAGGCAGAGATATGCACCCAGAGAGAGAGGGTGTGGCCATCCCCCTTCATGAGGAGGAGTGCAGTGAAGAGGTGGTTAAATGATTTATACAGGGCAGGTCTACCGGGTCTTTGTTTATCTTTGATTAATTATGTTGCTTCTTTTTGCACAGCTGACATACCCAAGGCCCCTCCCCAACGTGCATGCACAACTTTTTTCCAAGATGGATTCCCACCCAGAGGCCTGGGGAGGGGAGGGGCTTGGCATCACATATTTTCCGGTGGTGCTCCCTTTTTTTTTGAACCGCAAGGAGACTTTCTGCACATGTGTAGACAGGGAGGTTCTTCTTTCTTCAAGGATGGGAAATATGTGATCTCTTGATCTTTTACTCAAACAGGATTTAGCCCTTCTTTATCTCTGCCATAATTGTTATCTTAAAGTGAACATGAGAAACAAATCCCAGATATTCAGCCTTTTCCTGTGGCTATTATTATCTCAAAATGCAGACAGAACGTTGATGATAAATATCTAGTCTGGAGACAACTTGTCCCCTGTCTCAGCAAGTTGGAACAGAAGGCTAGTTATACACCATGCACAAAAATAAACTCAAAAGGGATTAAAGATCTAAATGCAAGGCCAGAAACTAAAGCTCCTAGAGAAAAACATAGGCAAAACACTCTCTGACATAAATCACAGCAGGATCGTCTATGACTCACCTCCCAAAGTAATGGAAAGAAAAGCAAAAACAAACAAATGAAGCCTAATTAAACTTAAAAGCTTTTGCACAATGAAGGAAACTACAAGCAAGATGAAAAGGCAACCTTCAGAATGGGAGAAAATAATAGCAAATGAAGCAACTGACAAAGAGTTAATCTCAAAAATATACAAGTAGCTCCTGCAGCTCAATTTCAGAAAAATAAATGATCCAATCAAAAAATGGGCCACAGAACTAAGCAGACTTTTCTCCAAAGAAGACATACAGATGGCTAACAAACACATGAAAAGATGCTCAACATCACTCATTATCAGAGAAATGCAAATCAAAACCACAATGAGGTACCATCTCACGCCAGTCAGAATGGTTGCTATACAAAAGTGTACAAACAATAAATGCTAGAGAGGGTGTGGAGAAAAGGGAACCCTCTTACACTGTTGGTGGGAATGCAAACTAGTACAGCCACTATGGAGAACAGTGTGGAGATTCCTTAAAAAACTGGAAATAGAACTGCCATATGACCCAGCAATCCCACTCCTGGGCATACACACTGAGGAAACCAGAATTGAAAGAGACACATGTACCCCAATGTTCATTGCAGCACTGTTTATAATAGCCAGGACATGGAAGCAACCTAGATGTCCATCAGCAGACAAATGGATAAGAAAGCAATGGTACATATACACAATGGATTATTACTTGGTCATTAAAAAGAATGCATTTGAATCAGTCCTAATGAGGTGGATGAAACTGGAGCCTATTATACAGATTGAAGTAAGTCAGAAAGATAAATACTGATACAGTATACTAACTCATATATATGGAATTTAGAAAGATGGTAATGGTGACCCTATATGCGAGACAGCAAAAGAGACACAGATGTATAGGACAGTCTTTTGGACTCTGTGGGAGAAGGCGAAGGTGGGATGATTTGAAAAAATACCATTGAAACATGTATATTATCATATGTGAAATAGATCGCCAGTCCAGGTTAGATGCATGAGACAGGGTGCTCAGGGCTGGTGCACTGGGATGACCCTGAGGGATGGGATGAGGAGGGAGGTGGGAGGGGGGTTCAGGATGGGGAACACATGTACACCCATGGCTTATTCATGTCAATGTATGGCAAAAACCACTACAATATTGTAAAGTAATTAGCCTCCAATTAAAATAAATAAACTAATTTAATTTAAAAAAAAAGAAGGCTAGTTATAAATGACAAGCCTAAAGTCCATTTATTTCCTGTCTCATGCTAAGCCAAACAACTCTTGTTAGGTAGCTCAGCAGAGAAAACTACCCTCTTCAAGAAGCAAGAATACTAAAATTTCACAGTCAATGGTGAACTGCAACTGGACATAAAAATGTTTCTGTGTGTACCATCAGCTATGTGGACATACAGACCATTCAGGAGCATAGTTCTCTGTGCTGAAAAGGGTTTTATACTTGTCTTAATGCCCTACCATCAATATCTTGAAATTATTAATGATTTTTTAAACAAAGAACTCCATTCTTTTTATTTTGCACTTGCAAATTAGGTAGCAGATTCTGACTATATGATCATATGTGCTAAGTGGCTTCAGCCATGTCTGACTCTCTGTAACCCAATGGACTGTAGCCCACCAGGCTCCTCTGTCCATGGGATTTTCCAGGCAAGAATACTGGAGTGGGTTTCCATGTCCTCCTCCAGGGGATCTTCCCGACCCAGGGACTGAACCCATGTCTCTTATATCTCCTGCATTGGCAGGCAGGTTCTTTACCATTAGCACGACCTATGAGCTTGAAAGGTTGAAAGGGGTATGTGGGGGGCGGGGGGGGGGGGACTTTATCTAATCTAATTTTTTTTTTTTTTTTAAGCATCTTTTGGCAGGAAAGACTTCTTTGCAGAAAAGAGCTCTCAGCAAGTTACCAACTGAATTGAGGGTGACTGCTCGTTGCTTACAAAGTCAAACTCATGGACACTGGTACAGGGACAAGCTGTCTTTAATCGGAATGCCAATGATCTGGGAAGACTGTGGGCTCAGTCCCCTTAGAACCACCTCCAAAGAGGCTGCTAGCCGTGAAAGTCTTAAAGAAAAAGGGGGAAGGAACCTCAGTTAATCATTGAGGAAGTGCATCAGAGTCATCACCATCCTCCACTGAGTACAGGCCTGTTTTCTCCTGATCTTCCTCTAGACTTGCTCCTCTATCTTGATCACTGGTTAGTCACACGGTTTGTTTGGGAAGTCACTTAAGGGGAAGCTACAGAAGAGACCTGGCCATCTTATTCTCCATTCCTACTTCTTTGATCTATGGGAAGAACCGACAAGCTAGACAAGCTGTTGTCTAATTAAATGATTTGAAAGTTGGGTTCAGGTAAGAAATGAGTAGAGCAGAAGGGTACCAAATTAAATTTAGCTATAATAAGTCTTGCTAGAAAGACAAAGAAAGGAGCCTCCTGCTGTCACCTTAGAGAAATATTCACAATCTAAAAGTTGAGAGTTATGTTTTATTTGGTGGGAATTTTTAGGACTTCAAGCCTTGGAGGCAACATCTCAATTGGCCCTGTGAGAACTGCTTTGAGGAGCAGGGAAGGAGCCTGGTTAAGTAGAAGTTTTACAACAAAGGGCAGGGAGTCCGAACATAAAACGATTGTTGCTAATTAAAGAGAACCAGATATCCCAGATTGTTGCTAATTAAAGAAAGCCAGATGACTTCCCAGGAGGTGCAATGGTAAAGACTCTACCTACCAATGCTAGAGACCCAAGAGACATGAGTTCGATCCCTGGATCAGAAAGAACCCCTAGCGTAAGAAATGGCAACCCACTCCAGTAGTCGTGCCTGGAGAATCCCCAGGGGTTCTATAAGCCAGTCGTAGAAGGACAAACACTGCATGATTCCAGTTACCTGAGGTATCTACAATAATTGGACTCATAGATGCCAAGGACAGAATGGTGGCTGCCAGAAACTGGAGGGAAGGAAAACTTGGAGTTGCTAATAAACATACAAAAAAAAATTTCATTTATGCAAGATGAATAAGTTTTAGATATCTCAAAGCTGACTGCAGAAGAATTAATGCTTTTGAACTGTGGTGTTGGAGAAGACTCTTGAGAGTCCCTTGTACTGCAAGGAGATCCAACCAGTCCATGCTAAAGGAAATCAGTTCTGGGTGTTCATTGGAAGTAATGATGTTGAAGCTGAAACTCCAATATTTTGGCCACCTGATGCCAAGAGCTGACTCATTGGAAAAGACCCTGATATTGGGAAGGATTGAGGACAGGAGGAGAAGGGGACAACATAGGATGAGGTGGTTGGATGTCATCACTGACTCAATGGACATGAGTTTGGGTAGGCTCTGGGAGTTGGTGATGGACAGGGAGGCCTGGCATGCTGCGTTTCATGGGGTAGCAAAGAGTGAGACACATCTGAGTGACTGAACTGTATAACGTTGTACCTATAGATAAAAATGCTATGTTATGTATTTTAAAATTTGTTAAGAGAAGAAGTATCCTGTTAAGTATTCTTATCACAATTTAAAAAACTGTCAAACTATTTCCCTGAGTATCTGTAATATTTTATACTCCCATCAGCAAGGAAGTTTCTCTGCATCCTCATCAAAATTTTACATTGTCATTCTTTTTTTTTTTTTGTAATTCTGGCAAGTTTTAGCTACTTATCATGTGGCTTTAATTTTTACTTCTATAGTGATTAATGGCCATAATCATCTATTCTTGGCCTTTGCTCTCTGGATATTCTCTTCTGGGAAATATCTGTTCATGTCTTTTCTGGGAAATGTTTACTATGTCCCTTCTGGGAGATGTCTGCTCATGTCTCTTGCCCACGGTCTGGCCTTTGTCCAAGTTCCTGGAGGCAACCACACAATCTTTGGATTTTCCCAAGTAACAGGAACATCCTGGTTAGAGTAGACAAAGAATGACATATGCCATTTCAGTAAACAAAGGATGCTGTGGCCATAACTTTATCAGTCACAACAGTTGCCCAAAATAGTGCCTCCTGATAGGAATTCAAGAAGGAGAAAAACAGGACACAGGTCCTAGATAGTTAAAATGCCTATCAAAGGAATAATTTCAATGAGTCCAGATTCTTGCATCTTCCCATTCATAGAAAAGCACTAAAATTATTATTAATTTAAGATGCCTCTTTTATGGTTAGTGGTAATCTTTTGATGTTCAAATACATTTTTTTTTTCAGCAAAAACTCTTATATATTCTGGGCTTCCCTGGTGACTTAGATGATAAAGAATCTACTTGCAATTCAGGAGACCAGGTTTGATCCCTGGGTCCAGAAGATTCCCTGGGAAAGGGAATGGCTACCCACTCCAGTATTCTTGCCTGGAAAATTTCATGGAATGAGGAGCCTAGTAGGCTACAGTTCACAGGGTCACAAAGAGTCAGACAACTGAACATCTAACACTTATATATTCTGGGATCCTCCCTTACCCTTTTGAAACATTCCCTCAGAGGCTGCCAACCATGGGCTATAGTCCTCAATAATTCTGCCAAATAACATGATTCTCAACTCTTAGCTTGTGTATATTTTTCAGTCAACAATAGTTTATGCTACTGTGAGGATGGTCATACCAGAAAGAACAACCATGTAAGCACAAGTGAGTAGAGGGTTGGGGCCTTGAGTTGCGTGATATTAGCCTTGTCCAGGAGTGGGAGGAGAATATACCAAAGTCAGTTGCTTTTCGTTACATTAACAATTAAAAAGCAAAAATGTAGAATTGAAAGCAAAATGTCCTTTATACTAGCACCCTAAAAATGAAATGCTTAGGTAAAAATCTAAAAATATATGTACAAGTTCTATATGAGGAAAAGCACAAAATTTGGATGAATGGAATCGAAAAACTAAACAAGAGATACTCCATGTTTACAGATAGGAAAACTCAATATTGTCAAGATGTCAGTTCTTCCCAATGTGATCTATAGATTCAATATAATCACAATAAAAAGTACAGAAAGTTATTTTATGGATTTTTACGAAGTAATTCTAAAGTTTATATGGCAAAAGACCTATAATAGCCAACCCAATATTGAAGGAGAAGAAAATTGAGAACAGACTATTCAATGTCAAGACTAGTTATCTAGCTACAGTAATCAAGATACTGTGACAAAATAAGACAAAGAGATCAACAGGACTGAAAAGAGAGACCAGAAATAGACCCTCATAAATGTAGTCAACTGAACTTGGACAAAAGAGAAAAGGCAATAGAAAGGAGAAAAAGTAGCCTTTTCAACAAATGATTTTTGAACAATTGAACATACACATACACAGAAATTATCTAGACACTGATCAAATATCCTTTATGAAAAATAACTGAAAATTGATCATGGACCTAAAAGTAAAATGCAAAACTATAAAACTAGAAGATAACATAAGAGAAAACCTACATGCCTTTGGGTATGATTGCCGGGGTCCAGCCCCAGCAGGATCCAGGGGAACCCTCAGGATGAACGGTATCAGCGAGAGAAGACAGACAGACACACACACAAAGATGTTGCATAGAAGAGGTAGCTTTTTTTTCATTTTTAGGATAGCTCAGTTTTTATAGAATGAATGCTACCTACCCCTTAAGTCACCACATATTACATCAGATATTGGTTTGTTCTTCCGTCAATATTTTTTTCCCCATGTTTTCCCCCTAAGCATTCATCTAGAATGTTTCTGATTACAGGGTTTATACTTAAATATCCTGTGCATAATCTTCTTGCTTCAATGGCCTAACATTCTCACTCTAACAAAAACAACGTTTCATAAATCTCAGATATAGTGTAAATTCTTTGGACAATAAAACAATACATAGGAAGGGTTACGGTAACATGTTTGACATTTCTGAAAATAGTACCATGAGAAAAACCTGATATTTTTCTTTACCTGAAACCACAAAATCTCAATTTACGATTAACTATTAAACAGCAAAAATACCTTTAAAGCAGCAAAACACCTCTATTAATAGTAAAATAATGGCAGTAAAGCTGGTTAATATAAATCTTCTGTTAAAATCCTATATACCCCATTTTCTAATTTTACAAAAATACCCATAATATCCCATGTTGTTTAAAGAAAGGGAAACAATGAACAAATAGCAGCAAGGAAATAGCAATAGTGAAAACCCTTTCAACCAAGGAGCAAGTAAACTAAAGCAGTATATCTACTTCTAAATCTAAACACCTCTACTCTTTTTTTTTTTTTTTTTTTTTTAGTTGGAGGCTAATTACTTCACAACATTTCAGTGGGTTTTGTCATACTTTGATATGAATCAGCCATAGAGTTACACGTATTCCCCATCTGGACCCCCCCTCCCATCTCCCTCTCCACCCGATTCCTCTGGGTCTTCCCAGTGCACCAGGCCCGAGCACTTGTCTCATGCATCCAGCCTGGACTGGTGATCTGTTTCACCCCAGATAATATACATGTTTCGGTGCTGTTCTCTCGAAACATCCCACCCTTGCCTTCT